>NC_051135.1:3839359-3857820 GCF_014839805.1 Manduca sexta | reverse complement strand
CCTCCTAGTTTTAATAAACTCTTCATGTTATCAAAATCAATAGTATAATATATGTCATCATACTGCAAATATCTTAAAACTGCTTAGTTAACACTATCACTTTTAACAAAATTGATCCCATAATACTTAAAATAAAAATATTTAACAAATGTCATATTTCCACAGGCTTTAATAGTGTCTGATAATAATACTGGAGAGAATTTATCGTCTGCTACAGCAGCATTAATGTCTCAACCACCGCCTCCTCATTTTTGCAGTACTGTTGTTCTGCTCATTGCTCTACAAGTCATCAATACTGGGGTAATTACTATGCCACTACTGATAATAACTCGACTATCTTCGTTGCATATGTACAGTTAAACAGAAAAGTAGCAAAATAATTTCAAAACTTTAAAACGCCTCTACATATTCATTTCAATCAAAATATTATTTTTTCTTTAAGTAAAATAAAGTTCACACTTTGAAATTTATGTAACTATAGAAAAATCGGTTGTTAATAAGAACATAAAAGAATAAAGGTGATTTGAAATGTGTAATTTGTTAAGCTACTTTTGTGGCTGACTGGCCGTCCAAATTATACACTAAATTAAATAAAAATAAAGCAGACTCTTTTTTATTAGGTAGATCGGATTAGTCTCTATGCATTGTATGTATATTATTTGTGACTAAGCTCCATATACTTAACTGCAACGTTAGTGAGAAAACATTTATATATAAAAATAGACATTAGCATTTGACAAAAGAAGATATTATTACTAGGCACTATAATATGTTTATACTTTCTATATTACAGGATAGTTACTCCTTAGAGCAAATGTGCGGAGGCAGCGCTATATTCCCGACGGCGGAAAAGACCGAAAACATGTTGATGAATTTATTTATGCCGCTATGTATGCGAGTCGGGAGTGGCAGAAAAGGTATCGTATTTAGGTCTTTCGTCAATAAAACATAAATTCTAAGATCTTTTGCAATACAAACTATTTTATTTACAAGTCTAACCAATCATAGCTGCCAAAGCATAAGACACTTACTTCAGAAGTAACCACCATATCGTCTACTTATGCCTTTCAGACGTTCCTCCCCTACGCCAGTCAGACGTCAGTTACCTGGTATCAGTAGTGTTAAACGCGTTATGCCCGCCGGCGCCACCCGGCCAAGTGGCGGCGGTCAACGCCAAGCTCAACGCGGCTGATGCGCGCGCCAACTCTCTCACCTTCACTGGCAGCCGCGACACCAGGAACACTACCAGACTCTCCAATCAGCTGTATAGGATTGCGTTCTTGGGTGAGTTTGTTTGACGAGCGCTGGAGATAAACATTTACTACAAACGAATATTTTTCATTCCTTTAATTGTCACTATGTTTTATTACATTTTTTAATAGAACAAGTTAAGTAATAAAATTAGTAAATATCTTATGAGAATATTTTGTAAGTTTATGGAATTCGTTAAATCTTTTTTCCCTAATACCTACCCAAGCCTTTATAGATAGGCGATGCACTTAAAACTTCCCTAGCGTTGCAGATGTTTACGAATGACTACTTACCACCATATTATATTTACTTATATCTATAAAAAACACATACACACAACTGTTTCCCAGCTCTGAAGGTAGTGTGCGCGTGTTTCTCGAGCGAGCTGTGCGGCGAGTGGGGCCGCATCGCGCGCGCCATGCGTGAGCTCGGCCGCCGCAACGAGGCCGCGCACCACCTGTGGGACTTCCTCGAACACGTCGTTACCTACCGCACGCCGCTCTATATACTGTTACAGCCGTTTATTGTCCATAAGGTGAGATAATTGTAGCTTTAATAACTGATAGATTCATTTACGACGACTTTGCCGGTAGCAATTGACTATCGAAACAAGCTGCAGTCGACAAGAATCCTCGCCAAGGAAAATATCAGTGTAAGTATCTATTAGTTTATAATGTGTACTCAAGTATATTGAAATTACTAACCGACAACACAAGGACGTTGCAAGTTTAATATTTATGACCACCGCGCGCAATCCAATTCCAATTTGGTATGATTGGCTGTATCTTTTCTACGAAAATTATGGCATGCAATACACCAGCGCGGCAGTTAACGATTTGAATTTGTCGACAATTGTCTTTGTCTTTATTAAAATTACTCCTATACCTTTCAATGTCAGTTGTCCCAACCACCAATCGGCGACAACGAGCGGCACATGCAGTTCGTGGTGCGTGAGCGTGTGCGCGGACTGAAGCTGCCCGCCGCCAGAGCTCGCGGCGCACTGCTCACCGACCTGGCGCGGGAGCTACGCTCGCTGCGGGACACTCACGACCAGTGCAAATACGGTAAACATATATAATACATACGACTTTATTTCAGACAGAATACAGGCGCAACTGGAACACGCGTACAACTCCGAGCTGATTTTTTGTGGGGAGAGCCTATTGTTTAATTTCGAATATCTACTAAAATAATATGTGAAATATTATTATACATTTTATTGGTATATACAAATACTATTAATATTAAGGCGGCTTATTGATTCATAGGATATGTATGGCCTTCTATTTAATTACCGTTATCTTATTAAATAATCAACACTTACGCTCTATCGATGAAAGTGAATCAATTAAAATTTATACAGACCAAATCTCGGAAAACCTGGGTCAGGCCGGTGGGAAACGTTCGTCCGAAGTGTTCCCTCGCCCTTCGAACGTACAAGACAAACACCAACAGCACAGGCCGTCGCTAATATCCATGCTAGTGGGTCGCGCTGGCGCAGGTGGTATCCCACGCACCCCCGACCATCCCTCCGCACCTCTTACTGCCCAGAGAGGTAACTTTAGTGCAATTTTATTTTGTTATCAATTTATACACAATTGGATGAAAAGAAGCGCTTGGATGCTCAAAATTTATAGTATTATGCGTGGTATACCCAGCAATATAAAATAGAATTGCATATAGACTCTTGGAGATCACATCAATATTTTATAACTAGTACATCTATAGCTAGACATAATATCTTGTAATTTACAGAATCTCTGTCGAGTAGTTCTACAACGAGCCAGCAATTGCCGCTATTCGAAATTGGTTTGAACAACAACGGTCGGCAAAGCGATCACTGTAATAATAATACAAACAATGGCAACTCTAACGTCGGTAAAGTAAAATACATTATTGGCTTATCTATGTACTATGAACTAAATGTTAATTCTTATGCTCATACTCTTTAGTTATTTCACAGGATCTGTAAACAATTACGGGATTGACTCGAAACCGCCTGTTAGCACCCCGTCGTATGTTAGTGCTCAAACAAAACTGCGCTTCGTGCCCTCTGTAGAGTTCAAGTTCACATCAGGTAATATATATGATCCTACGATTCTTTTGAATAAAGGAAATAGTATCAGCAAAAATAATTACGACCCTATTTCTGAGTAATGACTACAGACCTATTTCAATTTATCTGTTGAAATCACACCTCGGACTCAAAGATAATCTATTTGAAGTGCCGTCTGATTCTTCTTTTATCTACATGTATATACAGCAACAAAGTATGGTAAAAATGAGTCATTTACAATGCTCCCTTTACGAGTATGTCTTTAGTGCATACCAATGTTTCTTAAATTAAATATTTGATTATGCTTGATATGAAATATTTTCTTTTTTTATACTTAATTAAGTGGAATAATTCGAATCATTAATCAGTAAAATTGGCCAATGACTCTACATATTTCTTTTGTTCTTTACGTTAAGCTTCGGTAGCGCAATATGTTTTCTACGGCTTATGAATGTTTATGAGCTACAGTACTCAAATATTATCACACTCATTCACTTCCTGGTTAATTTTAGCTATAAAAATATCACTTTCAATGTCCCATGTGACTCTGCCAGCCTTTACTAGGCTTTAAGACCTTTCTCGTCGTAACACTAGTGAATGTCCAGGTGAAACATCCATGACTCCATTATCGCCAATGTCGCCTGATTCGCGTGTGAGCGGCACTAGTCCTGGGGGCATGTGCGCGGGGATGGAGGAGGCCCGCACCGACAGTCCCGATGGTGATAAGCCGCGACTGCAGCGAGCACACGGACCTTCCAAGAAGACCTTCAAGTTCCGACGCAGCCGGCATGCGAAGCCTGAGGTAATACCCCATATGGACATATTTTATTCTACTAATTAACGAAACGGGCAAACCGCTAACCAAATGATCTTGTGCAAATCATAACAAATGACTCTATATCTTGATAAAACCGAACGAAATCTTTATACTGTTTTTTTTAACGTGCTAATTATAGAAATCAGCTGGAATAATCAGCTTTGACTAATCGGCTGTACCTAATTTGTGACCTATATCAAAAGTAGGTTAAAATTTTGTTGTATACCTAGACGTATAGTCAGAATAAATTGTCACAGAAATGTTATTGTTTATGTAATTGAGAAGCACTATGTACGTCTGTGTGCAGCCGTCGCTGGCTCGGTTCGAGTCGGATTCGGGGTCGTCGCCGGGCGCGGACAGCACGCCGCTCCGGCGCGCGTGGTCGCAACCACCATTCCTGCTACCAGCCGCTACCAACACCGACACCTCCTACGACAGCGAAATCTCGCAGACCTCCTCCACCTCGGGATACAGGCTAGCATTACTGCCGCGCCAGTAAATAGACATGCCGCAAACTGTTGTGCATGCAGCCGTGTGTGTGCATGAAATCGTAACCGACTGCAGACAGTTGGCGACATTGTGTCATTGTCTTTTCATACATAATAAAACACATATATCTGTGTCATTCATAACACTTCAAATCTCACATCGAAATGAACTTTTACGACAAAATGCTGCCAATACAGACATGCAAAGTCGTATCTAACGAAACCATAATAGGATTGACTTACAAAACATTCATTCACTAACAAATTGTCTTCATGAACACGTTATGTCGGTAGTATTAATTGGTGTTGTCTTGTATATCACATCAACTATTAAGTGTTGTATTACGTACTTATATGTATAAATTTTTAATTTAAGGTTATAGCTTAAGGTCCATTCTTCATACATTTTGTTTCACCTTTAATCTGGGTAACTAAACAAGTATTGACAAGTAAAGAATTTAAATTCACGTCTAGTTAGTGATTAGTTCTCGCAGTTGAAAGAAAAACGTAAAAATAATTAATATGCATGGATATTTCGGCCTTTAAAATTTAATACGACGAAATTTTAAAGGCCGAAATATCCATGCATATTAATTATTTTTACGTTTTTCTTTCAACTGCGAGAACTAATCACTAACTAGACGTGAATTTAAATTCTTTACTTGTCAATACTTGTTTAGTTACCCAGATTAAAGGTGAAACAAAATGTATGAAAAATGGACCTTAAGCTATAACCTTAATATCTAAATTTTCGTTTTATTTTTTTAATTTTTATAAAGTAAAAACAACATTTATTTTAAGCCCTAAGTTATTTTCCTAAGCAAAACGATGCGCTAACCGTGTTTTTAGAAGTATCTATTCGAAATTTGTAATACGTATAGGAAAAAAATTCTTTACACCATGGTTGTTTAATTTTTTTTGTAATATGGATATACTTAGTTTCATTAATTATATAATGAAAATGCTACTAAAATCGTTGATTCCGTGCATCTCTTCTTAAAGTACACATTACATTAATTTAAATTCAACACTATTAAAAAAGAAAATTCAATAATTAACATCTTGGCAATTTCAACTGTTCAAAAAGACCTAAAATTAATTTTTAAAGCAATTATTCGTAAAACTCTACATATTCCCACTCGAATTGAGCGCCGCAAATGTGTGGAACTAATACTTAAAACCGTTTTCTCGAGGAAGAGCCTCAAAACAGAGAAACTTCATTCAAATACTGCGTAAACGAAGCTATTACGACCATTTATAGGCCAATAATCCTTTTAAACTTTTCGTGTCTACTTGATAAACTACATAATTAATTACATAGTTCAACACACAAATGATACTAACTAAACATAAATATATTTTCCCTTGCACTTTACCGGTATACAAGTTATCCTGGTATGTTACAGAGAGAGCTACAGCCTGCAGGTGTCGATGACGGAGTCACAAGGTGGCGCGGCGGAACGCTCCCCGAGCGCAACCCCGCACGCCAGCCCCGACGGTAAACACTCCTTCGTATGTACCCCACGGCTCATATCGGTTCTATTACCGCCTCTTCGTCTTCTTTCCTATCTTTAAAAGTCTTAAAATTTAATAGCGTTACGTGGAGCTCTACTCGCATAGATAAATATTTTAACTTCAGATCAATCGTCTGCAGCTTTTTTATTATCAACAAAAAAGGAGAGGGGAATATGCCACACCCATCAGCAGCGATTAAAATATCTTCACGATTTTATATTTTTTTTATAAAAACAATAAATTACTTAAATAGTTACATCTCTATATTGTGGAGAAGCGACTCTAATTTGATTATGGACAGCCAAAATATTTTATTCGTATGTTTTTACCCACCTGATATCTTAGCCAATACTTGTTTTTGGGGTGGGATAAATAAACATTCTAATAGAGTTTGAGCAAGTACCTGCATTTGCAGACGTATTTAGCCTAAAGATATTCCGCAAATAAAACATAATTAAACAATAATTAGACAGTAAATAAATTATTACGAAACTATTTTTCCTATCTGAGCTTTTTTATTGTATGTTTAGCGAATGACGGTCTTATTGTAATAAATCAACAAAATACGTTAGTTACTTACTTATTGTGGCTGACATGGTAAAGTGTATTTTTTTTCTTTCTTATCAGCCTCTCTAAGCTGCGAGTCTGGCACATCTTCGGCCGAGCGTACTGCACTGCTCGGCGCGGCCAGTCAGCGATCACTTTTACTTAGTAGCGATTTACGTGATGAAGATACACTCCTTTAATTTCATAGAAATTAAAATATTGTTAGAAAAATACGCCAAAATAGTATGAATGTTAAATACTTTAAGAATTTCTTAGTTTACAGTAAATGTTAATGCATACATCTACTTTAGTGTGAAATACTTTAAGTTTAGTACACTAATTTACTTATGATTATTAAGTAAATTTTATGTTTTACCAATTAAAATCTATTTAAGTATCTATGTGATATGGAAATTC
Organism: Manduca sexta; assembly: GCF_014839805.1. Lineage (NCBI taxonomy): Eukaryota > Metazoa > Arthropoda > Insecta > Lepidoptera > Sphingidae > Manduca > Manduca sexta. Next base: position 3,850,730 of record NC_051135.1, on the reverse strand, counting down.
GAAATATAGGGATTTACTTTTGTAGACAATTTTAATAGATGCTTCTAATTTTAATTTGTTTTATTTATTTCCCAAACTACATCATAGTTAGGTAGGTAGTATTCGATAGCCTAAGGCAAGACCTCAACTTTTTCTTACTCGACTCGCCTGGGACGATTGCCATAACTGGATCCTGGAGGTTGTATAGGAAGCGACCGGCCGATTATAAAATCATCCAAATGCATAAAATTATTATTTGCTTCTACCTCCTTAGCCAAATCGATCTTGTAACATACTTAATATAAGTAAATATAAAAACTGTTGCCAACTTTGAACGGATCATAAGACCAGGTGATATTTAGCATGCTTATATACTTAGATTTTGAAAGCGTGCTCTGTTAGTATATAATTGACAATTATTTGCTGCTAACTTTTAGAATAATAATAAGACTATTAAGTTACGTTAGGTGGATAGCTGATTTTTGTCTTTGATGTTACGTACCTAATGTATGTATCCGACATGATAAAATTCGATAGAACAGCGCATGCGCGCGAAAATTACCGAATAAGAATTTATGGGCGTTACCCGCTGTTTTCCCACCGTGAAAAGGCTTTCCCGCTCCAAAAGTCCCTAAAGAATTGTACGCTGCTGGAGGCTTCTATGTTAAAATCTGATTTCGCATGGTAGCAAATTACCGGCATAAAAACTACCTATGTTTTTTTGTCATGGAGAAAATCCTCTTGAATCCCCGTCGTGCATTTGCAAGTAAACGGGGTATGTCGAATTTTTACGGACTAAAAACCCCACGGTGGTCTGCATCAGCACTTTAGAATGGCTCCGGGACCTAGAACCGAACACGCCTTTCCAGTACTAGCATTTTAAGCACGACTCGGGGGTACATTACTGGTCCCCCGACAAAGCGCTTTGGATGTCGAAACTGAGATGAATGATTGCGAATTATTCGAGTGGGATTAGCGTTTTCGCGCTCCCGCTGTGCAGCCTTCTTCTTTACCATTACATGGACTCTTTAACTCTACCATTACTGTGAAACATAACAGGAGGCTACAGCGTTCAAACTCCTCTCTCCAGCTGGCATAAAAAATTCTATACTTACCTATCTGTTAATCCAAGACTCCCGTCTACCCGTGTGCCAAATTTAATTCATACGTCCATTTGTTTTTTGCGTTTACTTCTAACAAACATCCAAACATTTCCACAAACTTTCGCATTTATAATATACTAGCTTTTGCTCGCGGCTCCACCCGCGTTATAAAGTTTTTCAAGCTAAAGTTTTCCGTTACAAAAATAGTAGTTTCCCGGGAGCCTATGTTCTTCTCAGGGTCTCAAACTGTCTCCATACCAAATTTCATCTTAATACGTTGGGTAGTTTTTGAGTTTAACACGTAACAGACAGATGCAGCGGGGACTTTGTTATATTATTTAGAACTTTTTAAGTGAAACAATCCCGTCATACATCATTGTTGCATAACTTTAACCGTTTACGCAGCGCAGGCAACGGAAGCTCTCAAAACTCATAATTTTCCCCGTTTTTGCAACATGTTTCATTACTGCTCCGCTCCTATTGGTCATAGCGTGATGATATATAGCCTATAGCACTCCAGGAACAAAGGGCTATCCAACACAAAAAGATTTTTTCAGTTCAAACCGGTAGTTCCTGAGATTAGCCATTACTGCTCCGCTCCTATTGGTCATAGCGTGATGATATATAGCTTATAGCGGTCCACAAATAAAGGGCTATCCAACACAAAACGAATTTTTGGTTGACACCGGTAGTTCCTAAGATTAGCCATTACTGCTCCGCTCCTATTGGTCATAGCGTGATGATATATAACTTTGAGCACTCCACAAACAATGGACTATTCAACACAAAAATATGTTTTCAGTTCGAATCGGTAGTTCCTGAGATTAGCCATTACTGCTCCGCTCCTATTGGGTATAGCGTGATGATATATAGCCTATAGCACTCCACGAACAAAGGGCTATCCAACGCAAAAAGATTTTTTCAGTTTGGACCGGTAGTTCCTGAGATTAGCCATTACTGCCCCGCTCCTATTGGGTATAGCGTGATGATATATAGCCTATAGCACTCCACGAACAAAGGGCTATCCAACGCAAAAATAATTTTTCAGTTTGGACCGGTAGTTCCTGAGATTAGCCATTACTGCCCCGCTCCTATTGGGTATAGCGTGATGATATATAGCCTATAGCACTCCACGAACAAAGGGCTATCCAACGTAAAAAGAATTTTTCGGTTTGGACCGGTAGTTCCTGAGATTAGCGCGTTCAAACAAACAAACAAACTCTTCAGCTTTATATAATAGTATAGATAATATGGTCAGCAAACTTGTGTTTTTCATGTTAGAAATGTAATGTAAGTCATCTATATTCTATGCAGTTAGTCATTGGCTCAATAGGAATTGACAAGTAAAACTTGCAAATGATATGCTCGTACACCAATTTATTGAATCACATACATTTTACACTAATCTACACGTAAGTACATATCAATATGGGTTTGAGATTGAGTTATTAAAATATGGTTCTCTTATAATCATCGGTATATATAATAATTTAATAACTAGGTATCTATTTGCAAAATTGATATTGGTGCCAACTTTTCTTAGGGTTCAGACAAGTCAGAATCATTCTCTCTCTATAGGTATCCAGTTGGACTTACATTTAAAAGGAACCATTTAATATCTTAGGTTAACAATTCACAAACTGAGCTACTTTATACGCACTATATATAAATTACATAAATATACATTTAACAACCAGAGTAAATGACTTAGTTCTTAATTATGGGTTAATAAATATTATTATGAGCAAACATTTTTATTTATATTAATATACAAAGATCAAGATTAACAATCGAAAAAGTTTTTTGTCATATGTAGATATTAAAATAATGATACAAGGAATTGGAAGTTACTGCACTTTAGACCTAATTAGTTATATGTATGTAAGGTGGCCATTCATCATGATGTATCTGGGATGATCCCATTTTTCCATGCTTTGTACCAGTACATCCCAAAGAATGGTAGGACCAACAAATGTCCTTTTTTAAATGTTTTGTATATTACTACCTAATATCTATTGCTATCACATACATTTATAAAATATCATCATTTTAATATTGTCTGTTGATAAAATTAGTGCCTATTAATCTCCACTTATGTGCAAAAATTTAAAAAACTACACAAATACTTGTTTCACTTCATGTTTTTGGTGTAATATATAGAAAAAGATTAAAAGGACACCAATAAATATCATATTACAATACTTATCTCAAATAGGAATGATATACATTATATGGAAATTACATTAACTATACTTTTATGGAAAATAAGGGTAATACATGCAAGGAATAAACCAGTTAAAATTTGGCTGTTCTCAGAGATGTACCTGAATATGTAGGTATTGAGTATTTGGCACTTTATTACCATTTATTGCAGAATGGAGATTTGTCCTAATGTAATGATAGGACAGATTAAATTGTGGCATCACTAAAATAATGCCTCTCATTACTTTTTACTAAACACTAGATCTTTATAAATTTACATTACATACAAGGGATGTTCTTCTTTGTAAAAGTATAATAAAACTATTAAAATATATCGTCTCTATTCAGTTAGTAAAATTATATTAATTCTAAAAAGACATCAAACTACAGTTCCGTTATGTTGTATGTTTTCAACATTACAAAAAAGATATTTATTAAAGATTGTGTTAAATGTTGCTAACCAATTTTAGACTTTAATATCTATTTTTTATAAGTATCAATATCAAAGAATAATGAAATTGGTTAATTTTATTAAATGCAACAAATGATGTTCTAAATAAATGCACTGGTTAAACTGATTCTTTTTTAATATGTTAATCAAAACTATATGTACTTTTAAATAATTACAAAATTAATTTAAAACCACTGAACATTACAAATATAGTCTGCTAAATGATAATAAATTATAAAATAAATGACTTTAAGCTTCTTTTAATAACAGATATGGCTGTATGGCAAGTTGAACATCTCGGTCTAATGGAATTTCATGCATATACTTCCCGAAAATGTGATTACTAATTTATATATACTCCTTTTGACAGAAGAAAACAGTGCTGCCCTCATTTTTATAGCATATGCATCATTAAGCACATGTTTCCTGGACATCAAACCTGGTTTTGTTAATTTTTCTAAATTTTGTTTGAGATTAATTAAGGCGGTAATAACTTTTGCCAAGTCGTTTTGTACAACGCCATATTTATCTTCTTTTAAAGAGGCTGCTGCCATAAAGGCCAAACCTTCACATACCCATACTACAGGCTGGGCTTGTACAAGGAGATATTTCAACTTTGTATCAGTAAGCTCACCAAAGAAAAAGCTTATGCCTGGCATTTGGCATATCCTATTAAGTATATTTTTACACTCATCTTCCATAATAACAGCAAATGAATCTTCAGCTGGGGTTTTATTATGATTTTTAAGATGAAGCAACTCTGGTGAATGGGCCATATTTCTTATACCATCATAGGATCTGTCAGAATGAGGTCTTGCATTTAAAATGTTATTCCGATTAGATACCTCAATTTCTTGTTGTTCATTGTGGTTAAGGGTATCCAATTGACGACTGAAATCATTAATAATGTGCAAACACTGGTCCAATAAATTATTCCAGTTCTTGGGATGTCCACCTGGTTGCGACAGTGTGAATATTTGCAATCTCCGTGCAGGATCACTCAGTGACATTATTTTCAAATCCTGTGCCCCTAAATATTCACAAAATTGATATCTCTGGGACAATGCGTCATATATTGTCATATGGGTGTTAGACTCAATGGGGAAATTCATAGGTTCTGTAAGTATAAAGTTAAATGTGCTTTTCATGATGTACATCGAAATGAAAAATAGACTGGTGTACAACCACAAGGAAATCCAGATTCCAGATCTGAATAAATTGAATATGTTATCAAGAGGAGGATCTTCCAGATATGAATTGTACACTTCTGAGACAGCGCTTCTTGGCTTATTTCCCCAAACATAGTAGAACAAGCAGTAATATATAACAGGTGGTATGGAGTTCTTGAATCCTAGAGAGAGTATATTGTTTATGGCCAGTTTCATCTGTTGGAATTTACCCTGGTACATGTGAGAGAACACCAGCGTACTCACATTAAATACGTGGACATTCATTAAGTAGTACAACCCCATCCACATCCCACCAAACTGAATGAACAAGCCTGACTCGACAAGGCACTGCCCGTCATATGTTACACATTTTTCTTCAATATATCGGTTTTAGACAGAGATGAATATAGGCTCATAGTAAAATAACCGCTCAGGGCATACAGAATGCTCAATATAAAATTCTGCAGTGAAAATATATTCATGAACATAGAAAATCTGGTGAAATATTTAGGCATTGGTGTCATGTAGTAACTCCCGTATATATAAGCTTGGAAAAATGAAACCAATCCCAGGAGTATTATGTTAAAGAACATTTTCCAACTAAAAATGTAGCTGATTGTAGAAGATATCCATGTCATCGGATGTACCAAGTCGATTTGAATTAGCCAAACTAACACAATAGCAAGTAGAATTTGCATAGCAATGTTCCATAATACTGAAATAATCAATCTGTGGGAAAATATATCATTTTTCGTAACCATCGTGGAGGTTGTTCAAATTAATCAGTTTAACTGAAAATTCTAAGGGCACCCACGTTTACTGTTTCAAATACACAAAACCACTTTTGTACACACGTTTGCGACTCTCATAAATGGTTTGTAACTCTTCCTTCACGTGGAATATCCACAAAGTACACAATACAATATTTTAACCGACATATTTGAAAACAAAATAAAAACTGCCGTTTTAGCTTGCAACTTGAAATGAAATATGGAGTAGTGACTAGTGACGTACTTGCGCCCTGACGACCGAACCTAATCGATATCAGCTACTACCCTAGATATTCTAAAAGGTCAATCTATTTTTAGACTGGTATGGTAGATTTCCTATGGTAGACTTCGTCCACGTGAAAGGGTTTTACGGGATAAAAGTCCTTCCTAGTGTTTCAAACTATCTCCATACCTTATCGAAATCCGTTGGGTAGTTTTTGAGTTGATCATGTTCATATAGTCAGAATGATGCTGCAGGGAACTTTTGTTTTATAATATATATTTTTGAACTATGATAAAGAATTGCGTCGTACATGTTTTTTTGTGTAACTTTAATCGTTAACACAGCGCACGCAACGGAAGCTCTCAAAAGGAATACATTTTCCTCGTTTTTGCAACATTTGTCATTCATACTCCACTTGTATATCATACCGTATTAATAATGGACTATCCAACACTATTGTATGTTGCTTCAGTGATAACATAAGGATCTAGATATGCAATGTAATGAAATGTAATAATGATAATGATAAATAAATGAATAATTGTATGTGAAAATTTAATAAAATCTTTGTTATTATTATTAGAGTAGGTGATTTCAAAATGTAATCAGATACATTACTGACCGGTTCCAAATATTGTGGTTTTTATACTATAATTCTGTTTCCATTAAAAAAAATGTAAGTATTTTATAAAAACAAAATATTCATTTTCAATCCATTTTTTGAGAAACGTGCAATAATTGATATTATCATGCACGCACTCAAGGATAATCCGAGTGCTGCCTTTATTCTATCTATACATATTATAATTTAACATAGATCCATTCATAAAAATTGACCTGTGAACAATTTTAACACATTTTAATTATTAGAATGCTAATTGCAAGTGAACAAGAACGTAGTTTTTTTCAATCCAATAGAAAATTAATTATACATAATTTAAAAGTCATTCAGTGACCTTTTCACGAAACTGGGCGTATTTCCCTGCAATTTTAGAATTAGTAGTTATAAAAAGGAACAACTACATGAAATAAAAGCATATATAAAGTTATAAAGGATACCCAATAATATGACATTTATTTGCTTACTGCGCGTAAATTCCCAAATAATTTAAAAAAAAATCGATATTATTACAATCTGGTCTACCCTATATCAGTAGTTGATCCAAAAGAACATAATATTAAGGTTGGCTGAATGGTTAGTGCCAAAGACAAGGCAGTATAGTTGAAAGTCTGTAGGCTGTTCAGTAGACGAATAATTAAAAAAAAAATTGCTGCCAAAGAGAATATAAACACTACTTTTGTTGGTGCTGAATACTTTTGTGTAGTATGGACGTGTTTAGCAAAGATACATGAAATTATAAGGCGTTATTAAAACACTATTGATATGTGATTATATCGCAAAAAGTTTAATGAAAAACACCTTAAGATTAATAAAAACCTAGTGTATGAAGTGGACTACCCTTGATTAAGTTTATGTGTTCACGATTAGGAGTGTCCTACATTTCAACACTTTTTACTCCAATGGAAGAAAGTTGTATATTAGGAGCATTTCTATTTAAGGGTGTAGTGACTTAATAAAATACACGCTTGGGATGGAAATTTCATCAAATAATTGAAGAACTCTTGTTATGTATACTCTAATAGACATAGCTTTGAGTGTCGGGGTGCTTGTCACCCTCGTCACCGTACTTTCAATATGTGTATGCGGCTGCAAGAACTCTAATCAGAAGTAAGTGAATATTTTTATATTGAACGGAAAATAATCATGCATTCAATCAAAATCAATAATCTCAAGTAATACCTATTCATATATTAAACATATATTCACTATATAGTATTAAAATTTTTAATTCGTAGGAACTATATAAATATTCTAGTAGGATCCTAAATCTAATTATATAATTAAATGAAATATATACATTAATAAATGAACTAAGTCATTTGTGTATCAGACAAGCAAAAGCATGTGCTATTTTAATACTGCAACATATAGCACTCCAATCATTAAAATATCAAGATAATATTCAAACTTCAAACCATATGTTACCACTGTAGTGTTGAAATTCCTGTAACATAATTTTGATAAAATCAAAAACAGGAATATCTCCTCTGATGCATTATTTTTTTAATGACACGTCATAAATTGTATTATTTCTTTTGAGTGTCATAATTCCGATATACATTTATTGGAATTAGACATTTATTTTAATAATTCAACATAGTTGTTATTTTTTAATCTAATAAAAATGCTGTAATACATACTGGACAATGTAAAATTCTACCTATCTACCTTACTAGACATTTATGAACTTAATTCAGCTCACTATGTCAACATTTCGTACTGCTGTCAATCAATATTATGTGTATACTATAGGAAATGTTAATTTTGACATTTAACAGAAGTGAGTTGGTTGGAACGGCCGGTGTGGTCAAAATACGTTTTGACGAGGAGGTACCATCTCCGACGCCCACCACCCCTGCCTCAATCAAGCGGTTTGTTTTGTAGTCCCAGCATGCCCTAGAGACCAAAACCTAACGAGGGCCTAACCATGTTTATAACATACTAAATTTTTTCTAAACGGATGTTAAATGCTTATTATAATCTTAATATTATTTCGTGTTTTGAAAATAATGTTTTAGGTGTTGTATATGTACCTGACTGCCGCAAAGGGTTTAACACTAAATAACCTGTTTATCTTGGATCTAGATTAGATGTTATAGTTTATAAATATATTATTGTTATTTAATTACATAAAACTATTTATATTATATTTGTTGTAAGTCAGTGGCGTAACATGGTGTGATAGTTGGGGTAAGGCAGGGCTACCGTCATCGAAATTTTTAGGGGAATGGTAAAATGCGTAAAATCTAGATTAAAACCATATTTTTTACTTTTATTACATAAACCAGACATGAAGGAGGTATGTGTGATTTATTGTTCAGAAATGACTTTCTTTTGCTCTAACCCAGAACCTTGTGTGGCAAATTTTGGGCGCCAAGAATGCACACTATACCAGTGTTGTATTTTTTAATTTAATTCTTATCAATCTGAATATAAACTGAGATGATACAAAGAAAAACAGTAAACTTTACAGTTTAGGAAGTACTAGGGTACATGTTATTATCATCAACCAATCAGTATCATATCTAAGCAAGCTAAATAGACACAATAGATATATTTTGATACATATGAAGAAGTTAAAAGTGTGTATGATCAAGCAGGATAATTAAATATATTTATTTACATGTGTTTATAGACTGCATATACAGCTTAAACTAACATATTTCTTAAAACTTCTCAACAATATTTATGTTTAGACTCTATTCCTTTTGCATGAGTTAATGTAGATTAAACAGTTATGTTCCAGGTGCATGAATATAAAATATAAATTGTTACAGCTAAATAATTGTAAACATTGTCAGTTATATTTTGCTTTACAGCAATTCTAATCATTCCATGCTACTAATCATTGACAACAGCAAACGTAAACAACTCTTCGGTTAATTGCATGTTGGTGTTATATGTATAGAGTTATAAATTCTTTTAACTTATAACTTAAGATTATAGTTTCCATTGTGCTGTAAATAAGTTATACTAATTTAATGTAACTATGTCATAGAAGTCATTTTAATTGTTGCAATTTATGTGTAACGAGAAACACAATCTATTCTTGACCTTGATTAGTAATGCAGTAGGGATTTCATAATATTGAATGTAACAAAACAGGAAAACCGTTAAACAATGATCTCTACATGTAACAGCTGAATGTCATCTCGTTTTAAAATAAAGCTTGTGATTAATCAATAACGCAATTCCAATGAAAATGTAAGCTTTCGAAAAAAAAACGATATTTGTAAGCACATCACACATAAACCGATAAATAAATTTGGAGGAAATTTTGCGCCGAATATATTTATTATAGGAAAAATTTACTGACACTTTTTTTCAATCATGGAATGCGATCAAAAGCTAATATACTAATAAACATTACTCTACCTATTTTTGAAACGAAGATTTCGAAAAACAGTATGAAAAACCAGCCCTTAAATACGTATGACAATATGTCCGTAAATATGTTAAATAATCATTTTTATTACACAGAACCTCTACGCAAAACAGTCAGCGAAGTTTGCCAGAGATCCCACACCCCGTCGGCCGACACGACAGTGGCGACACAGCATCCGAGATATATGCCACAGTGAATTTGGTTGATGGTGCGTACTAACATAATATTAAAGCAGCGTGTTTCTTCTAAATCTATACTGTTATATGTATAAAACTCCAGAGTTTGTATGTTTGTTTCAACGCGTTAATCTCAGGAACTACTGGATCGAATTAAAAATTATTTTATTGTTGGATTGCCTATTTATCGAGGAAGGCTATAAGCTTTATAACATCACGCTAGAACTAATAGGAGCTGAGCATTAATGAAAAATGTTGCAAAAACGGGAAAAAATTATTCCTTTTAAAATCTTCCATTGCGTGCGCTGCGTGTTTACGTAACCGTTTGGTTAAAACGCAACAACCATGTGTGACGGAATTGTCCCTCTTAAATAGTTCTAAAACATATAAATTATAAACAAAGTCCTTCGCCGCATCTGTCTATCTTTCTTAACGAGATAAAATTAAAAACTAAACAACGGATTTCAATGAAATTTGGTACGGAGATATTTTGAGATCCAGGAAAAGCTATAGATTTACTATCCCAGGAACATATATAGCGGGACTTTTCTTCCGGAAAACTTTCACACACGGGCGGGAAGCCGCGACCAAAAGCTAATAGTTACTAAGTACAACGAGTACATTCGTATTCCTTCAACGGTGTCTACATCTCACGATAGTATAACTAGCAATGAGTTTATGCTTTATATAGAACTACATATTATGCAAATAAATCCACATAAAATATACGAAACAGAAAAACTTGTAGTTGTTTTCCAAAAAACCCTCTCACTATGCCTATAGAGGTATTCCACACAGACGAAAAAAGATTTATACGTGGTTTTAGTAGTTTACATTACACACTTTATTTATTCATGTGATGCAAATCAATATGAAAACAAAAATTCCAATTACACTGTCGTATGTCACGCAATCGATGTATTTAAGTGGCAATAGAGAGTGACCAAAGTTACATGCAGTATGTAGTTAGTCTGGATTTCACATTTAGTTAAGTATAGTAATATTATTACCCATTTATACATATATATGTACCAACTAGCTACCAAAGGTAGTCATATGACTACTTTTTGGTAGCACAAGTCTGACGTCTTGTCTGACGATCAGTGGCTTCATGCGTTTTTACGGCTACTTTTTAACCGATTTCAAAAAAAGGAGGAGGTTATCAATTCGACCTGAATATTTTTTCGTACATGGACGAAACAACGTTATGAGAATCCCAACTAGACTGTCTCTGTTCAGCTAGACAGCCGTGTTGGCATCTATAGTCTACAGCCGGAAATCATATAATGCG